>NC_079195.1:192459788-192474788 GCF_029499605.1 Hyla sarda | reverse complement strand
TTTTAACATTGTATATCTATCTCGAGCACATTCTGCAGCACGTTACAGAGGATATAATCACTCCTGTCCATGATTTAATTAATTTGATTTATTTATTTTACATTGAAGGGAAAGCTAAGGAGTCACTTATCAACACTTCATGCAAATGTCACCGTTTGGGTGATAACCCAAGTGATACAAAGCTATGATGCTTAGTACAAAGTCATAGTAAGCTGTATATGATTATAGTTTTAGCATTTACTTTCTAGTAATGGGACTCTTATGCTTGAGAAAGTAGTCGCTGGGCTGGAAAAAGACACGACACGGGTCAGCAGTACTGTCTGTTGTCTGTATTGACATCTCATCTTGCATATTGGCCACACACATTTGTTGGAAGACAAGGCGACCAGACGCTTATGCTATCCAGTTCTTTTTTGGTAAACTCCTTTTTAGAGGGGTTATCCAGTGGGAGTGTTGTATATATTTTTTTAATATATATATATATATATATATATATATATATATTCTCCTTTACTTACCTCTAGCGGTGCCTCCAGTGTCCCGCTCCAGTGCTGGCTGCAATCATGTTCCTGTCAGAAATCATGACTTCAGCACAGACAGTGTCACCAGTACAACGACAGCTCCTTTTTTTTTTTTTTTTCTTCAAATTTTGCATAGCGCATTTAAGGGCGCATTCCCATGTTCAGGCTTTTTGATGCAGTTTTTTTCTTCCCATCCAAATCAATTTATGGATTCCCTTAAAGGGGTACCCCATTGGAAAACATTATTTGTTTATTTTTAATTTTTTTCTTCAACTGGTGCCAGAAGATTACTTTTATTAAAAAATTGTAATCCTTCCAGTTCTTTTCTTTTTGAATTTCCTTTCTGTCTGACGGCAATGCTCTCTGCTGACACCTCTGTTCATTTTAGGAACTGTCCATAGTAGGAGCAAATCCCCATAGCAAATCTATCCTGCTTCGGCCAGTTCCTAAAATGGACAGAGGTGTCAGCAGAGAGCACTGTGGTCAGACAGAAGGGAAATTCAAAAAGAAAAGAACTTCCTCTGGAACATTTAGCAGCTGATAAGTACTGGAAGGATTAAGATTTTTAAATAGAAGTAATTTACAAATCTCTATAACTTTCTGGGGGTTTTCAGGGGAGTATCCCTTTTAAGGGTAGGTTTTGATGTGGATGAAATGCATGTATTAACCAGAAGCCACATAAATAGATGCATTGCAGTTTAGATTGGTGTTTCCCAAGCAGGAACAGCATTCGGCTGTCCAGGCATGCTGGGAGTTGTAGTTTTGCAACAGCTGGAGGCACCCTTGTTTGAAAACACTGGTGTAGATGTTGCCATCCTACAAGTGTCCCCCTCAACCAATTACTGGCCGTTGCTCCAGCTGCACCACATGTGAATGAATCCTCCTCACTGTGTTAACAATCTGGACTTAGTAAACAGTGGAACTTTACTTATTTTCCAGACAGAATTTTGTGCTATATTTTTTTTAGGTCCTATTACACAGGGTGGTTATCGGCCAACAGCTGATTGAAGCAAAGGGCCATACAAACAATCCAGTTATCGTACATGCGGCCCTCCCTGCCCTACACTTTACCCTTGTAATAGGCTCACTGCTTGTTTACAGACAGACTCGGGCACCCTAATAGGACTCTTACTTTTGATAGTTGGTACAATACGTAATTGAATAAATTAATAGAATTGTGGAACGTCTTTTTTCTTTGCAGTATGTTTGAGTAAACACCTCAATATTTATTTTGCTGCTAAAAGACTATAGTTGGATATCTGCAGTCTTTTTAGTTGATTGTATTTGTTTCCTAGAAGATGTCATCTAGTTACAATACAGCTATCACATGTACAGTACCTTTATATAATGAAGGACTATAATAATACTAATTGTGGATTCATATCATTATTCCTCAGGCTCTTTTGGGAGAAGGGACGAGACAGGGCTGGAAGTCAGAACCAGACAAATACAAAGGGTTGGACCAGGAGATCCAGTCAGCCAACACTCAGTTTCTTGAAGGACAAGTGTCACAGCAACAGGTAAGGTGTGAGACCTGTAGCACAAGATCCCTGCTGGCAGATGACATTTACAGTGGCTTGGCACATTGTCAGCTGTGTTGTCTTTCCTGTCTCTGAAGGATCAGGAGTAGAGATGAGCGAAATTACAGTAAATTTGATTCGTCACAAACTTCTCGGCTCGGCAGTTGATGACTTATCCTGCATAAATTAGTTCAGCTTTCAGGTGCTCCCGTGGGCTGGAAAAGGTGGATACAGTCTTAGGAGACTCTTTCCTAGGACTGTATCCACCTTTTCCAGCCCACGGGAGCACCTGAAGGCTGAACTAATTTATGCATCAACTGCCGATCCGAGAAGTTCGTGACGAATCAAATTTACTGTAAGTTCACTCATCTCTAATCAGGAGCTGTAAAGTGCCTGTATTTAAAATTAAGACATAAAAAATAATCTCACAGAAATTGAGGCCATGTTTATAGTAACAAATGATCCAGTCGTGCACCCTATTGGGGGATGTTTCACCTACCCCAAACGCTTTTTTCGCTTGTCGCTTGTCGCTTCGTCTGGGGGCATGTGATGTATTTCTTTTTATATACTTGGGATATACTCGCCTCGCTTTTCAGTATATGTATCCTGAGTACCCATCCGTTTTTCTATGATTTTATGAATATTGTTTTCAACATGTTTCCTAATAAAGATTGACATTTTTGTAACTTTATAAATGTGGCCTCAATTTCTGTGAGAGTATTGTAAAGCGGCCTATGTTGCTGTAATTAGTGCCCTCTATTTTTTGTTAAACATTAAAAATAATGCAGCACTTGTTTGCAATTGAAAATTGTAAAATGTCCCTTTCCCTCTCTTTTAGATGATCATGGAACAACAAGATGAAGAGTTAGAGTTGGTATCTGGAAGCATTGGTGTGCTGAAGAATATGTCACAACGCATTGGCAATGAGCTGGATGAGCAAGCAGTGTGAGTGTGCACAGGATTTGGTTAACTAATCAGTGGGGGCTCCTAACCATATACAGTGAGCCCTCAACTTACAATGGCCTCAGGTTAAAAAACATACAATGGTATTTTCTGGATCATTGAAACCAGACTCAACATACAATGCTACGGACAGTCCAGATCTGTGAAACGTGTCAATGACTGGAAGAACCGACCAATTAGAATCCGCATTTCATTAGTAAAACCCCCTGTATTGCTGAATTGCAGGTCTGTCTGGTAGCGCCTCTCTACAGAACAGGGAGGTACTACATGTTCTGTACTACTCTTTACCTGTGCCAGGGTTAGCTGTTATTTGGACACCAGGTGAGGGCGGCTCCATTTTACTTTTTTGCGACACTGTGTGTACTGTATAGGTCCCTGAAGAAGCTCCTGTCCTCTACATAGACCAGTGTTTCCCAACCAGGGTGCCTCCGTCTGTTGCAAAACTACAACTCCCAGCATGCCCAGACAGCCGAAGGCTGTCTGGGCATGCTGGGAGTTGTAGTTTTGCAACAGCTGGAGGCACCCTGGTTGGAAAACAATCACATAGACAGTGATTACAGCTCCCAGCAGATCTTTCTCACTTTTATATGTAAGGATTTGCTTTATCTATATTAGTTATCTACCTTTTATTCTTTAATCCTTCCTTTTTCCTATTTTTGGATGACATTTTGGGGCTTCAGAACCAATTACCAGGTTTTCATTGAGTTATGGTCTCAACATACAATGGCCGTCCTGGAACCAATTACTGTTGTATCTTGAGGGACCACTGTAGCTAGGACCATTGTTGTTCAGAATAAGGATTACAGCTGTACAGGAGACCTGTTGCCCAAAAGGTAAACTTAGCTATAATAGAGGCAAATAGGGACTAGATACAGACTGGGCTAATGGGATTTTTCGATTGCATTTGCATCCAGCACAGATGTGCAGCATTTATAATCGTTCACCAGTCATCGACGACCAGGATCCCCTCCAGTAAGGACGAGAGCTGCGCTGCCTACATCACTCTGCACAATGTCTGTTCAGTTGGGAAGCCTTTTGTTGACCTCCATCTGTCAGGAAGTCATCAATATACATTGTGATTCATCCTTTTATCTTGGGAGAGGTGCTTTGACCCCTTCACACTTCTTTTCTAAGCCCAAGCAGGAACGTTTATTTTACGCTGTAGACTCCCAGATCTACGTTTTTTTCAGCACAGTTCCCGTATCAGGTTTTTGATGAAAAACTGATTCCTCAAAACTGTACTAAACTTTATCAAAACATGTGTTTACCGTATACGGGTAGAAAAATGATGTCCGGTTGCATCCGTTTCTTAAGAAAAAAAGTACACGTTTTTAACTTTTCACTCCATTATGAATAAAGTTTCACTTGTTTGATTGAAATTCCAAGAAAAAAAACTGTGCAAAGTCAAAAACCGTATGGTGAAAACTAGGGATCGACCGACTATCGGTTTGGCCGATATTATCGGTCGATATTGACGAATTTGGACGTTATCGGTATCGGCAATTACCTTACCGCTAATGCCCCGCATACCGCACCGACCCGCACCCACCCCGGCCAGAGACCGCCGCCGCCGCTGCCCCATTGCCTCCCCCATCCCTGGTTATATAATTACCTGTTCCCGGGGGCCGCACTACTTCTGGCTCCTGCGGCGTCCTGCGTTACTCTGTGCGCTGAGCAATGACGGGGGACGTCCTCATCACGACGTCACCGTCAGTGCGCACAGTGATAGTTCAGGACGCCGCCAAAGCCACAAGTAGCACGGGCCCCGGGAACAGGTAATTATAAAACCAGGAATGAGGGAGGCAATGGGGCAGCGGCGATGGTTGGACTAAGGGCCGGGCATGGGGAGAGAAGCGGGCGGCGGCGGTCTCTGGGCAGAGGATAGGTAGGGTTGGGGGGGGGGGCAGCGGCGGTGGTAGGACTCAGGACTACCCCAGGACAGGCAGGGGGAGAGAAGCGGGCGGCGTGCAGTCTCTGGCACCTCAAAAGCCGCTGCAGTTCATTGATTTAAAGCGCCCGCTTTAAATCAATGATCTGCAGCGGCATCGCCGGGATGGGAGGGGGTAATAGCCGATTACTTATAAGTTATCAGCCTTAACCTCCACAGATTATCGGTATCGGCCCTAAAAAATCGATATTGGTCGATCCCTAGTGAAAACCGTATGGAACCATATGCACATACGGTTCCCATTGACTCCCATGTTTAAAAAAAAAAAACAAAAAAAAAAAAAAAGTATACGGTTTCAATATGTTTTTTTCACCCGGACCAAAAACCGGGGTAGGCTACAGTTTTGGGTAAGGGAAAAAAAAAACAGACAAAAACTTTACAAGATGCAAACCGGATGCATTGTTTGACATATGGTTTTCAATGGAGAGTCAATGCATACGATTTTTGATACGGTTCTGTACGGTTTTTTACATTGAAAACTTATACAGGGACTGTATTGCAAAAACGTGGTGTGAATGCAGCCTTATGGTGTAATGTCAGAGCTATGCAATTCATTGCTCAGAGCTCAGACAAGGAAATGTGGGAGGGTTGTGTGTAAACAGAAAACCTTGTAATCGTGACCGACCCCTGTCAGTGTCTCCATACGTCACTTACAACAGCAAAGACTTGGACCCGCAGGCACTTATGGAGGAGGGTGACTGCTTCAAGCTGATTTAGTGTCTTGTCTTATCTCATTCAGTTAAACGTTTTGTTTGTTTTTAGTTGTTTTACATTGGATTTATTTTTACCTTGGTAAATTTATTCTTGTGGCTTAGTTTATACGACAGGGGTTTGCATAAAACTGTGCAACCTTACTTAGCTGTATAAATGCTATAGCATTTCATCCTGCATTCTGAGCATAGAAGTCACCAAGTGACGATAAAGCCGATAGATTTGTATGATGACAGTGTAGTCGTAGTCATTGCAGCCAAGCTGTCGGCTGTGTCCAGTTGTATTAGAATTGTCTTTATTTCTTTATGTAGCTTATATGTTGCCTATGCAGCCCATTTAAAGCTAGCCATGCCCCTGTCAACTTTCCACTTACCCAATCAATCTACTGTAGTGGTGTCCAAACTGTGGCCCTCCAGATGTTGCAAAACTTCAACTCCCAGCCAGGGTAAGCTGCTCCTTGGGACACCAGGTGAGGACGGCTCCATTTTAAATTTTTAGGACGCTGCGTGCACTGTACAGGACCCTGAAGAAGCTCCTGTCCTCTACCTAGACCAGCATTTCCCAACCAGGGTGCCTCCAGCTGTTGCAAAACTACAACTCCCAGCATGCCCGGACAGCCAACGGCTGTCCGGGCATGCTGGGAGTTGTAGTTTTGCAACATCTGGTGGGCCACAGTTTGGGAACCACTGATCTATTGTGACTTATCAAACTGACCAGCATGCAAGCAGAGTTCACACCTATTATTGGTCAATATTTTTAGCGGTAGATTGGTTCCACATCTGTTTTTGCTAAAAACACTGACCAAAATGCTAAGTGTAAAACTAGGTTTACTGAAAAGGACTTACTACTGATGGTTATCAGTGGTGGAGCTAACCCCAAAGTTGCCACCTACGATGCTGGGTTTTCCTCTGTCATTTTACTGTAGATACCCTGCACAGCGCCATCGGTGCATGTGTGGCTCTGTCTGGTACTTCACTAAGCCCCATTAAAATAAATGGGTCAGGATCAGCCACAGACACATAGAAGAGAATAGAGGGTTGTGTACTGCAGTGCAGTTGTGGCCCTATTCAGCTGCTCCATTAGGGGGCCTTGAGTTTTTAGCACTACTGATCCCGAGAGAAGGCCTTCAGTGTATCCTGAAGCTGATTTCCACTTGTTACATTATAACATTTTAAACATGTGAACATTTAAAGGGGTACTCCGGTGGAAAACTTTTTTTTTTTTTCTTTTTCTTTAAATCAACTGGTGCCAGAAAGTTAAACAGATTTGTAAATTACTTCTATTAAAAAAAATCTTAATCCTTCCAGTACTTATCAGCTGCTGAATACTACCGAGGAAATTATTTTCTTTTGGGAACACAGAGCTCTCTGCTGACATCATGACCACAGTGCTCGCTGCTGACATCTCTGTCCATTTTAGGAACTGTCCAGAGCAGCATATATTTGCTATGGGGTTTTTCTCCTACTCTGGACAGTTCTTAAAATGGACAGAGATGTCAGCAGAGAGCACTGTGCTCATGATGTCAGCAGAGAGCACTGTGTTCCAAAAAGAAAATAATTTCCTCCTTAGTATTCAGCAGCTAATAAGTACTGGAAGGATTAAGATTTTTAAATGGAAGTCATTTACAAATCTGTTTAACTTTCTGGCACCAGTTTTTCACTGGAGTACCCCATTAACATGTCAGATAAATTGGGGCACATGCGCAGATAGAATACCGCACACGTTTCCATGTGCTTTCATGTGTTCTTGTTTTTTAAACAAAACTAAACATCGATCTGCTTTCTTATTCTTCAATTCTGTGTAGGATGCTCGATGACTTCTCACATGAATTAGATACGGCTCATTCTCGCATGGATAACGTTCTGAAGAAGCTGGCAAAGGTGTCGCACATGACCAGCGGTGAGTAGGGATGCCATCTGCCGCATTGCTCTGACTGGGTTGATCTGGCTTTAACCGTGTTGGTAAAAAAAAAAAAAAGAGAATTGGACTGCAAAGTGGATGTTCTGTCAGCTATTTTCTCTTTGTTTCTGCCGTTGCTGGAAATGATACAGTCATTTAATGGAATAACTTGGCTACAATTTATGACATTTATAGTGAGCATGCGAATACAGTGATCCCTCAACTTACAATGGCCTCAACATACAATAGTTTCAACGTACAATGGTTTATTCTGGACCATTGTAACTTGAAACCAGACTCAACATACAATGTACGGACAGTCCAGATCTGTGAAACGTGTCAATGGCTGAAAGAACCGACCAATCAGAATGGGCATTCACTGGTAAAACCCCTGTATTACTGAAGTGCATGCACTGACTGGTGTCTGGTAGCGCCCCCTACAATACAGGGAGGTATTACATGTTCTGTACTCTTCTTTACATGTGCCAGGGTAAGCTGCTCCTTGGGACACCAGGTGAGGGCGGCTCCATTTTAAATTTTTAGGACACTGCGTGTACTGTACAGGACCCTGAAGAAGCTCCTGTCCTCTACCTAGACTAGCATTTCCCAACCAGGGTGCCTCCAGCTGTTGCAAAACTACAACTCCCAGCATGCCCGGACAGCCAACGGCTGTCCGGGCATGCTGGGAGTTGTCGTTTTGCAACAGCTGGAGGCACCCTGGTTGGGAAACGCTGACATAAACAGTGATTACAGCTCCCAGCAGATCTTTCTTACTTTTATATGTATGTATTTGTTTTATCTATATTAGTTATCTACTTCTTTTTCTTTCTTCCTCACTTTTTCCTATTTTTGGATGACATTTTGGGTCTTCAGAACCAATTACCAGGTTTCCATAGAGTTATGGTCTCAACATACAATGGTTTCAACATACAATGGTCGTCCTGGAACCAATTAATATTGTAACTTGAGGGACCACTGTACTATGTGTCCACAGCAGCTACGGTGATTTACTCTTCATGGTTGGGAATGGAAATGAAATGCCAGACTTCTACAAATGTGCCCCTCCTTGCCAGACATCCTCACCTGGAATATTATAAATATAGACCGGAGGACGTGAAACAAGGTGTATGGACAACCATTAAAGGGGTACTCTGGTGGAAAACTATATATATATATATTTTTTTTTTTAATGAACTGGTGCCAGAAAGTTAAAGATTTGTAAATTACTTCTATTTAAAAATCTTTACCCTTCCAGTACTTATAATCAGCTCTATGCTACAGAGGAAATTCTTTTCTTTTTGAATTTCTTTTTTGTCTTGCCCACAGTGCTCTCTGCTGACTCCTGATGCCCGTCTCAGGAACTGTCCAGAGCAGAAGAAAATCCCCACAGCAAACCTATGCTGCTCTGGACAGTTCCTGACACGGACAGAGGCGTCAGCAGACAGCACTGTGGACAAGACAAAAAAGAAATTAAAAAAAGAAAAGAACTTCCTGTGGAGCATACAGCAGCAGATAAGTACTGAAAGGATTAAGATTTTTAAATAGAAGTAATTTACAAATCTGTTTCACTTTCTGGCACCAGTTGATTTAAAAAAAATAAAAAATAAATGTTTTCCAGGGCAGTACCCCTTTAAGCAAAGCCCCCTCTGCTCATGGACCCCATAGCAGCTACATGGTCAGCTTCAATGATAGATAGGCCCCTGCCTTCACTTTTCTGCTTATGTGATGGGTCCTCATTATAGAAGACACATTCTTTCACTGGCTACATCTGGCGATCATGCTGAGACCCCCACTGGTTCACCCTTTTGATGTGTCAAAACTTTTATATAACATCTGCAATAGTTTTTATGTTTTTTTTATTCTAACATTTTTCCCTTTTCTACATCTGCGTATATTTTTCTTCCCATACTCAATGCTGTAGGGCCCGGGAGGAAACAAACATGCATGGTTTCCCAACCAGGCTGCCTTCAGCAGTTGCAAAACTACAACTCCCAGCATGCCCGGACAGCCTTCGGCTGTCCGGGCATGCTGGAAGCTGTAGTTTTGCAACTGCTGGAGGCACCCTGGTTAGGAAACACTGCCCTATGGTATGTGAGATGGGTACACAAGATTGTGAATAGAAATGAGCGAACTTACAGTAAATTCGATTCGTCACGAACTTCTCGGCTCGGCGGTTGCTGACTTTTCCTGCATAAAATAGTTCAGCTTTCAGGTGCTCCCGTGGGCTGGAAAAGGTGGATACAGTCCTAGGAGACTCTTTCCTAGGACTATATCCACCTTTTCCAGCCCACCGGAGCACCGGAAAGCTGAACTAATTTATTCAGGAAAAGTCAGCAACCGCCGAGCCGAGAAGTTCGTGACGAATCGAATTTACTGTAAGTTCGCTCATCTCTAATTGTGAGCTCTACTTGATGTGTGTGGTTACACGATTGGTGCTATATTAATGCTAATAACCGGGTTGTGTTCCTCCCTGTAGATCGGCGGCAGTGGTGTGCCATTGTTGTGCTCCTGGTACTGCTCCTGGTGGTGCTGATCCTGTTTTTTACGCTGTGATGTGAACACTAGCGCCTTCCGTTGGACATACCATAAATACGTTTTATTTTTTATTTTTCCAATGAACAAGGATGTTTTCTGACGTGTGAAGTGGCATTGCTGTGACAAGTGGGCATTTTGTGATGTATATGACATTTTGGCTGGAAGCCGTGACATCATCTACATACTGCTCAGACCGCTGATGGCACTACAGCGTTTTGGGGTGGGGGTGGGGGCTTGTACCACGAGCAGAGGGCTCTTCCACGCGGCTCCCTGCTATTCTCCAGGCAGATTACTCGCTGGATTACTGATGCAGTGTTTTTTGTCTGTGTCACATCTGCCTCATTCTCTCTTTCCAAAGGAGCCATGCCCAGTCTTGCCTGCCGAGGGGATCTGAAGCAAAGCGGAGACCACAGAGTCCTTGTGTTTGCGCAGTGTTTCTTTTTATTTTTTATATATATAAGGGGAAGCCTAACCACACGGGAAGCGCTGGTTCTGCGCAGAGATCTGCTTAGTAACTGGTTTATTTCTAGGACTCTGGAATAAATTACAGGGCCCCGCTCCTGTTTCCGGGAGAATCCAGCCACACGATGTTTACAGCTGACAGCATTGAGGTTGACTGGCTTTATATTTTGCAGGATGGTGTAGAAGGTTATGTAACGCTTCTGCCCCAGCTCTGCTACATCTCATTATACACCCCCCCCCCCTTCCAAACCGGCCTTCTGCAGGTACTGAAGGAGAACCTTACCCTCTGGCTATCCATAGGGGTTTGCAATGCATTTCGTTCTCTGCAATGATAGGAAGATGATCACTGGAACTGTTCTGCATCTTCAAATCAGCGTCGTGAACATGGAGAGTCTTAACCACTGTATTATGAAGGCCTGTGAAAGACCAATGTGAATACTACTGAACCTGCTCTGTGATTTTATGACAGACAGGCCCTTTGTGTTGTCTCGTACTCCTCAAGCCCCCTCTCCACATCATGGTCTTTTGTCTTGAAGCTTCTGTCTGTAGCCTGCCTTGTGTTTTTATGTCTTTGTTTTACTGAATGCGGTCTGTTCCTGTCGGGTTGTACCATATGTGTCGTTATTAACCATTTTCTATTGAACCAAACGCTAAATGAATTCCAAAACGCTGGAAATTGTTGTATTGAAATCCTTGAGGTCCCTTTTGGTCTTTTTTTTTTTTTTAACAGACCCAAATCCAGAGTCAATGCATAATGTTTTTAATATTCACCACATTGCTTCATGGTGGGTGAACTGATTGGATTCTAAGAGCAACCTTAGGCAGTATGGCTTGGTGCTAATACTAAGAGGATTTGCTTTATGGTCTAAAGAATATATCTATATATATATATATATATATATATATATATATATTAGATATATATAGATATATATAGATATATATGTGTGTGTGTGTGTGTGTGTGTGTGTGTGTGTGTATATATATATATGTGTGTGTCTGTCTCTCTCTCTCTCTATATCTATATATATATATATATATATATATATATATATATATATATATATATATATATATATATATAATATAGCTTTTTGCGGTAGTCACAAGCACAGAAATGCTTACTTGGCAGGGAATTACCCATGAATAGATGGATTCTTTCTCCAATGAATGCAAAGGCCTATGAAGTCTTATACTAAATATAAAATATACCCAATGCTTCTCCATAGCAACAGCACAGATTTCCTATAATATGGCAAGTGCTAACGCTTCAAATGACTTGAATTTTAGCATAACAAAAGCTAAAAAGGTAGCCAACCGGGTACTATGATGTATTGGCTGGTGAGATAGCACTACTACTTTACTTAATATTGCAGTATTTTTATAACTATTTTCCTTTATTATTTTACCCATTCTCCTGTGGATGTGTAATGCTGCTTAGTATATGAAGTGGAAATACCACGGCTCTGGCTGGCATATGCTGGGACAGCAGCGAGGAGTTATTCCTGTTGTGTGTTTGAGACATCTGTCGACTTCCATTTCATATATTATTTTTGTATGATTTCAGTCTGTGAATTTTTAGAATGCTCCAAGTGATGAAATAAATTGTATTTCTTTTACATACAACGTATCACTATATGTCTGGTTTATGTTGGGGACGCCACCATGTGTTGTATTGGGAAGACTTGGATACAAAGAGATGCTGTTAGTTTGCGGATTATGCTGCTGTATTTGTCTTACTTACTGTTTGGGTTGTACAGATGAGCTCCAGGAGACAGCTGGGGATAACATTGAGGCATTGTGAGTTAACGCAGCCAAGATGCTGATGCTACCTGTGACTACAACATCATGTCCTGAGGATAGGTCATCAATATCAGGTCAGTTGGGATCAGAAGCCTGGCACCCCTGCCCACGGCCACTAAATATGGAGCGGTCTACTACTTGCTATGTACACTATGTATGTGGACACTGCAGCTCTACTAGAAAGCTGATCAATGGGGTTACCTGGTGTCCAATCCCTACTAATCGGATAGTAATGATCTATCCTGAGGATAGGCCATTAAAAAAAAAAAGTACTGAAAAACCTCCTTAAGTGACAACAATTTGGCTGGCTGACACTTCCACTAGGTGGAGCTATGGAGCTTACTTCGTACATACTAATTAAATCAGAGTTTCCCAACCAGGGTGCCTCTATGTATTGCAAAACTACAACACCCAGCATGCCTGGATAGCCTTTGGCTGTCCAGGCATGCTTGGTTTTGTAGTTTTGCAACAGCTGGAGACACCCTGGTTAAAAAATGAAGGTGAAAGAATCTGAAATAAAGTTGTGTGTACTTTTCTAAGTGATGTAAGGGTGTAGCAATTCAGCCTTTTCTAATATAACACCTACTTTTAAGAGTTGTCCAGGCATACTCCTCTGTCTGATCAGACTATAGACATAGAGCATTGTTTTCCTACCAGGGTGCCTCCAGCTGTTGCATATCTACAACTCCCAGCATGCCCGGGCATGCTGGAAGTTGTAGTTTTGCAACAGCTGGTGGCACCCTGGTGGGGAAACACTGATGTTGAATGGTGCATTGGCAACTATCCAGTCCTGTGGGCATCAATTTCTATGTCAGTGTTTCCCCCACCAGGGTGCCTCCAGCTGTTGCAAAAATACAACTCCCAGCATGCCTGGGCATGCTGGGAGTTGTAGTCAGGCAACAGCTTGAGGCACCCTGGTTGGAAAACAATGCTCTAGGTGTTATATTAGAAAAGGCCGAATTGCTACACCCTTACATCACTTAGAAAAGTACACGCAACTTTATTTCTGATTCTTCCACCTTCATTTCTTAACCAGGGTGCCTCCAGCTGTTGCAAAACTACAAAACCCAGCATGCCTGGACAGCCAAAGGCTGTTCAGGCATGCTGGGAGTTGTAGTTTTGCAACAGCTGGAGGTACCCTGGTGGGGAAACACTGACATAGAAATTGATTCCCACAGGACCGGATAGTTGCCAATGCATCATCCAAGTATTGTGCAGGGGTCAATTTAAAGGGGCCCCTTTCAAAAAATGAGTGAGCAGCAGGCAGGGCAAAAAAAAAAAAACGTGTGCAGCGAAAAAGTGGACTGTCCGGCCTAAGTGCTCCATTGACTGGGACAATAATGCCGGCAGTCAAATAAGGTGGGAAAGTATACTTGGGCAGCCCCTTTTCCTATTGTTAGCTAACAAACCATAATGTTACACCTGTACATTACTCCAGCCATATTTAAGTGCACACAACTTCTTTATTTCAGATTCCTTCACCTGCATTAGTTTTTCAAGAGACTTGCGTCATCTTGAAGAATTCTATAGAGCTGCTCACGTCATTACTAGGGTGGGGCTGCTGTCTGCCTGAGTGAAATATGTAAGAAAACTAAGCAGTTTGGTGGGAGAATGCGGGGCGGCTGTGCGGCTGTTTACAGCAAAAATCATAATTGTTGATACCAACGCTAATTCTCTGAAAATCCAGCTGACCTGCCAGTCTAAGGGTTCATGTACATCGCTATTCCATCGTGCATTCCACATACCGCACTCTGTCCTCCCCTGAGCAATGCTAGTAATATGGCGTTGGATTGTGCCACAATATTCTTATTTCTTTCTCTCATGGAATCTGTGATGGAAAGGCAGGAGGAGTTACGTTGTGTGCGCCCATAGCGGGTTATGTGAAACAGATCCTGAATACAGCCATTGGCATAAAGCCTAATGCAGTGTGTGTGATGCCAGGTCAGATCATTTTCCTAATTTGAATTGTGCAACTCTGTCTTGGGCCGATTTCACAAGAGCTTGTTACCTGCTTATTTTTGCATCCGGAAATCTAATAAAACAGACAGTGTTTTTGGACTAAAAAAAAAAAAAAAAAACACTTTAAAAAGTCCTACACTCACCACATGGCATTTTTTTGCCCATAAACGCTGCGGACAGATGTTAACTGGGAGTCAATAGTCAAATCTAAAATGCCATATCTACATGTTTTGTTTATATTTTTTTAACCCTTCGGCCTCATTCACACGAGCGGATTACCTGCAAAATTTTTGCAGCGTATCTTTTTTATGTCTCTGTGTCAGCAGTGGGGTCCTCCTGGGTCTCCTGCCATAGCGTTTAATTTCATTTAAATGTCGACGGATAGTTTGCGCTGACACTGATGCTCCCTGAGCCTGCAGGACAGCTTGAATATCTTTGGAACTTGTTTGGGGCTGCTTATCCACCATCCGAACTATCCTGCGATGACACCTTTCATCAATTTTTCTTTTCCATCCATGCCCAGGGAGATTAGCTACAGTGCCATGGGTTGCAAACTTCTTGATAATGTTGCGGACTGTGGACAATGGCAAATCTAGATCTCTGGAGATGGACTTGTAACCTTGAGACTGTTGATATTTTTCCACAATTTTAGTTCTCAAGTCCTCAAACAGTTCTCTTC